>NC_079194.1:33272371-33277371 GCF_029499605.1 Hyla sarda
ATATAACAACATTGATACAATATATGTAATATAACAACATTGATACAATATATGTAACATAACAACAACATTGATACAATATCTGTAATATAACAACATTGATACAATATTTGTCAGTACTTTTCTAATAATAGTCGATCCCTCATTGATCATTCTGAATACACATCTATATGGCGTTTGTTCTGTATAAGTATAAATATAATGATTATCCACAGTCTATACTATAACATGTAACAATTCCAATGTAACCATCCATATATAAGATATTGCCCTTCTTATACCTAAATGGTCACATTCATAGAGCTACAAGACTTTTTTTATTCTCTCTAGTATCATATTAATAAGAACATTTTAAATCCAAAAGTGTAATCGCAATAATTGCAATATTGTATTGATTTTTTGCTATTTTAATCCGGTATTATGAAAACATAAAAGCAACCAGCAAATGATGTAGTGAAGGAAATGAGAAGTATTGCACATGTAGGAGAAGAGACTGGAATGATATCGGACTGATCTCATGTATGCAATGTGTTCAGCCTCTGATCGATTATATGGAAGGCTGGTGGACGAGCACAGGTGGGACTGGTCAGCTGGTGGACGAGCACAGGTGGGACTGGTCAGCAGGTGGACGGCACAGGAGGGGTAAGTGTGGAGCCCCTGGGTAGAGCTGGGGGTACAGGCTGCTGGTGAGGGGCACAGTCTCCCGGGCTGGGCATCTTGTTGGCTATAATGAGCTCAGGGACTGTCTGCAGTGAGGAGGAGCCCCCAGCCCCTGCCAGTGCCCACATCCATCTCCCCAGCCAGCACTGACACTGATGAGGCATCAGCTGGACCTGGAGCAGCAGCCTGAGCACAGCAGCAGCCCCCTATATATCCTCCAGGTTCTGTATACAGCACCTACACAGCAGCAACCCCTGTATATCCTCCAGGTACTGTATACAGCACCTACACAGCAGCAGCCCCCTGTATATCCTCCAGGCACTGTATACAGCACCTACACAGCAGCAGCCCCCTGTATATCCTCCAGGTACTGTATACAGCACCTACACAGCAGCAGCCCCCTGTATATCCTCCAGGTACTGTATACAGCACCTACACAGCAGCAGCCCCCTGTATATCCTCCAGGTACTGTATACAGCACCTACACAGCAGCAGCCCCCTGTATATCCTCCAGGTACTGTATACAGCACCTACACAGCAGCAGCCCCCTGTATATCCTCCAGGTACTGTATACAACACCTACACAGCAGCAGCCCCTGTATATCCTCCAGGTACTGTATACAGCACCTACACAGCAGCAGCCCCCTGTATATCCTCCAGGTACTGTATACAGCACCTACACAGCAGCAGCCCCCTGTATATTCTCCAGGTACTGTATACAGCACCTACACAGCAGCAGCCCCTGTATATCCTCCAGGTACTGTATACAGCACCTACACAGCAGCAGCCCCTGTATATCCTCCAGGTACTGTATACAGCACCTACACAGCAGCAGCCCCCTGTATATTCTCCAGGTACTGTATACAGCACCTACACAGCAGCAGCCTCTGTATATCCTCCAGGTACTGTATACAGCACGTACACAGCAGCAGCCCCTGTATATCCTCCAGGTACTGTATACAGCACGTACACAGCAGCAGCCCCTGTATATCCTCCAGGTACTGTATACAGCACGTACACAGCAGCAGCCCCCTGTATATCCTCCAGGTACTGTATACAGCACCTACACAGCAGCAGCCCCCTGTATATCCTCCAGGTACTGTATACAGCACCTACACAGCAGCAGCCCCTGTATATCCTCCAGGTACTGTATACAGCACCTACACAGCAGCAGCCCCCTGTATATCCTCCAGGTACTGTATACAGCACCTACACAGCAGCAGCCCCCTATATATCCTCCAGGTACTGTATACAGCACCTACACAGCAGCAGCCCCTGTATATCCTCCAGGTACTGTATACAGCACCTACACAGCAGCAGCCCCCTGTATATCCTCCAGGCACTGTATACAGCACCTACACAGCAGCCCCCTGTATATCCTCCAGGTACTGTATACAGCACCTACACAGCAGCAGCCCCCTATATATCCTCCAGGTACTGTATACAGCACCTACACAGCAGCAGCCCCTGTATATCCTCCAGGTACTGTATACAGCACCTACACAGCAGCAGCCCCCTGTATATCCTCCAGGTACTGTATACAGCACCTACACAGCAGCAGCCCCCTGTATATCCTCCAGGAACTGTATACAGCACCTACACAGCAGCTCCCTATATATCCTCCAGATATTGTATACAGCACCTACACAGCAGCAGCCCCCTGTATATCCTCCAGGTACTGTATACAGCACCTACACAGCAGCAGCCCCTGTATATCCTCCAGGTACTGTATACAGCACCTACACAGCAGCAGCCCCTGTATATCCTCCAGGTACTGTATACAGCACCTACACAGCAGCAGCCCCCTGTACATCCTCCAGGTACTGTATACAGCACCTACACAGCAGCAGCCCCCTATATATCCTCCAGGTACTGTATACAGCACCTACACAGCAGCAGCCCCCTGTATATCCTCCAGGTACTGTATACAGCAGTACTGCCCCCTGTATATCCTCCAGGTACTGTATACAGCAGTACTGCCCCCTGTATATCCTCCAGGTACTGTATACAGCAGTACTGCCCCCTGTATATCCTCCAGGTACTGTATACAGCAGCACTGCCCCCTGTATATCCTCCAGGTACTGTATACAGCAGCATTGCCCCCCTGTATATCCTCCAGGTACTATATACAGCAGCACTGCCCCCTGTATATCCTCCAGGTACTGTATACAGCAGTACTGCCCCCTGTAGATCCTACAGGTACTGTATACAGCAGCACTGCCCCCTGTAGATCTTCCAGGTACTGTATACAGCAGTACTTCCCCCTGTAGATCTTCCAGGTACTGTATACAGCAGTACTGCCCCCTGTATATCCTCCAGGTACTGTATACAGCAGTACTGCCCCCTGTAGATCTTCCAGGTACTGTATACAGCAGTACTGCCCCCTGTAGATCTTCCAGGTACTGTATACAGCAGTACTGCCCCCTGTATATCCTCCAGGTACTGTATACAGCAGTACTGCCCCCTGTATATCCTCCAGGTACTGTATACAGCAGCACTGCCCCCTGTATATCCTCCAGGTACTGTATACAGCAGTACTGCCCCCTGTATATCCTCCAGGTACTGTATACAGCGGTACTGCCCCCTGTATATCCTCCAGGTACTGTATACAGCAGTGCTGCCCCCTGTATATCCTCCAAGTACTGTATACAGCAGTACTGCCCCCTGTATATCCTCCAGGTACTGTATACAGCAGTACTGCCCCCTGTAGATCCTCCAGGTACTGTATACAGCAGTACTGCCCCCTGTAGATCCTCCAGGTACTGTATACAGCAGCACTGCCCCCTGTAGATCTTCCAGGTACTGTATACAGCAGTACTGCCCCCTGTAGATCCTCCAAGTACTGTATACAGCAGTACTGCCCCCTGTATATCCTCCAGGTACTGTATACAGCAGTACTGCCCCCTGTATATCCTCCAAGTACTGTATACAGCAGTACTGCCCCCTGTATATCCTCCATGTACTGTATACAGCAGCACTGCCCCCTGTATATCCTCCAGGTACTGTATACAGCAGCACTGCCCCCTGTATATCCTCCAGGTACTGTATACAGCAGCACTGCCCCCTGTATATCCTCCAGGTACTGTATACAGCAGTACTGTCCCCTGTATATCCTCCAGGTACTGTATACAGCAGTACTGCCCCCTGTATATCCTCCAGGTACTGTATACAGCTGTACTGCCCCCTGTATATCCTCCAGGTACTGTATACAGCAGTACTGCCCCCTGTATATCCTCCAGGTACTGTATACAGCAACACTGCCCCCTGTAGATCTTCCAGGTACTGTATACAGCAGTACTGCCCCCTGTATATCCTCCAGGTACTGTATACAGCAGTACTGCCCCCTGTATATCCTCCAGGTACTGTATACAGCTGTACTGCCCCCTGTATATCCTCTAGGTACTGTATACAGCAGTACTACCCACTGTAGATCCTACAGGTACTGTATACAGCTGTACTGCCCCCTCATCACCAGTCACAGTCACCACAACATCATCCACCCCCAATAGAGGAGAGAGTGGCGGACTCAGGTACTGTATACAGCAGCGCTGCATTATTCCTTTACATAGAGACAAGACCGATGCAGATCACATATTATTACCGCATTGTGTCCTGTAATATAATAGATAGAAATGTGCGATTATTGGTGCAGATTACAGGGAGGAGATGGTGTGAACTGCAGGAAGGACATGAGGATAGTGATGGATGGATGGGATCTGCAGCAACAAGAATTCCTGAGAATAATGATAATATTATACTTGTCTATCTGCATAATATTCAATCTGTCTCACATTTATTTCATTTATCTATCTATCTCATATCTATCTATCTATCTATCTATCTATCTCATATCTATCTATCTATCTATCTATCTCATATCTATTTATCTCATATCTATCTATCTATCTATCTATCTCATATCTATCTATCTCATATCTATCTATCTATCTATCTTATATCTATCTATCTCATATCTATCTATCTCATATCTATCTATATATCTATCTCATATCCATCTATCTATCTTATATCTATCTCATATCTATCTATCTATCTATCTCATATCTATCTCATATCTATCTATCTCATATCTATCTATCTATCTTCTTTATATCTATTTGTCTATCTTCCCATCACCTCCGTTAGGTTCCCCTGTGTGACATGATGTCCTGTGTATATTGTGTATATTGTGTATATTGTGTATATTGTATATATTGTGTATATTGTGTATATTGTATATATTGTGTATATTGTATATATTGTGTATATTGTATATATTGTGTATATTGTGTATATTGTGTATATTGTATATATTGTGTATATTGTGTATATTGTATATA
>NC_079194.1:33282371-33284871 GCF_029499605.1 Hyla sarda
TGGGAGTTGTAGTTTTGCAATGGCTGGAGGCACCCCTGCGTGGGAAAACACTGCAATAAGTAAATTAGGGATGTAGCTGGCATTAGTAGATCAGGCACAAGTTAATTTTAATTACATTTGGGATCTGGGAAAAGCCAGGAAGTTTTTATAGACTTGGGGTATATAGGACTCTAACTAAACATCAAGCACAAGAGCTGACACTCAGATTCTTATACACACAAGCTGGTACAGGGGATGCTCTCTTATGGCATTGCTGGAAAGTTTCAGTCTCTGGGGGTCTCATACAAGTTAGGGGGGGGGGGGGCTCCATGCTGCATGTTCAGTTTTAGCAGGAGATATCACAGTCCTGGACCTGACTTATTCCAGAGTGTTACATATAGATAGAAGTGATCTCACTTTACACTGTCTTTCCCTGGCTGAGGTAATGAGGAGGGGGCTCTGCTCCCCCCTTGTCACCACTTGTCCATCACTGGAGGCTCCACTAGTGCATGACAACCTTTTGTTTTGCTTAACAAAATCCGGGCCCCTCCTACCCAATGATCAGGAATGGGTTGGTTAGAGCTCTCACACATATTGGTGGTGGGTTCTGCAGGCAGCTGTGCTGACCAAGTGTAGGAAGGCTGAGGAGCATCAGGACACAGGAGACCTCCTGACTACTGTCTCTGCTGAGGAGCATCAGGACACAGGAGACCTCCTGACTACTGTCTCTGCTGAGGAGCATCAGGACACAGGAGACCTCCTGACTACTGTCTCTGCTGAGGAGCATCAGGACACAGGAGACCTCCTGACTACTGTCTCTGCTGAGGAGCATCAGGACACAGGAGACCTCCTGACTACTGTCTCTGCTGAGGAGCATCAGGACACAGGAGACCTCCTGACTACTGTCTCTGCTGAGGAGCATCAGGACACAGGAGACCTCCTGACTTCTGTCTCTGCTGAGGAGCATCAGGACACAGGAGACCTCCTGACTTCTGTCTCTGCTGAGGAGCATCAGGACACAGGAGACCTCCTGACTACTGTCTCTGCTGAGGAGCATCAGGACACAGGAGACCTCCTGACTACTGTCTCTGCTGAGGAGCAACAGGACACAGGAGACCTCCTGACTACTGTCTCTGCTGAGGAGCAACAGGACACAGGAGACCTCCTGACTACCTGCTGACCCAACTTCTAAAGTTCTCCCACCACCACCACCATCACCATCATCCTCACCACCACATGACATGCTCCATGGCTGACTGTGCTGCCTTGTGATACTTCCAGGAGGAGATCACTAAACTTTACTGCCTGCCCTTCCTCTGTGTGTGGATGCTGGAAGAAACGTGGTGCTTCTGTATATGGAAATTGTGGGGTGCAGAACAGAAGAAAGTGCCTATCCCTTCCGACCAGCAGCCATGCTCTTCCATGGGATAACAGGGGGACATATACAAGGGATCATGGAAGAGATGGAGAGAAGGTCCAAGTCAGCAGATAGCCGCCTAGCCAAAACTATCCAGGTCAATGGCAGAGAAACAGTGAGTACAACAGTCTATATGTCTATCTATCTATCTATCTATCTCATATCTATCTATCTCATATCTATCTATCTATCTATCTATCTCATATCTATCTATCTATCTCATATCTATCTATCTATCTCATATCTATCTCATATCTATCTATCTATCTATCTTATATCTATCTATTACACATCTATATTTCTATCCCTCTATCTTATATCTATCGTTCTTACATCTATTTATCAATCTGTCTGTCTGTCTATTTCTTTATATTGTTTTAATAACTTTCTAATCTTTGTTGAAAACTAAATAAAAGTGTAATAGTAATATTAATTATGTACTAATTTTATATTACCTGTATTATAAATACATATTGTTTATAATTTATTTTGTTTATTTACCATTTTGTGTCTTCAATTTATGAATTTATATAATAGGTCTCTTTTCATTCAACACTCTAATATCAAAAATCATGTGTTATTATTAAAAATATATTTATCAGTCTATCTATCTATCTATCTATCTATCTCATATCTATCTATCTATCTTATATCTATCTATCTATCTATCTATCTATCTCATATCTCTCTTTCTCTCTCTCTCTCTCTCTCTCTCTCTCTCTCTCTCTCTCTCTCTCTCTCTCTCTGTCTATCTATCTATCTATCTATCTATCTATCTATAATAGCTATATTATTCTTATGCCTGAACAGAGCCATTAAATCATCAGCCAGAGATGCTCTGTAGAAATAAATAACCAATATTATTCCCCAGCGTTCTGTGGTCATACATAACATATATCACACTTCTAACAGACTTGCACCAATAAAATCCTGTTAAATATTCAGCACACAGCTATCAAAAATCTATTTCCATACTTACTGATATCTTTGTGCAGTTAACACAGGCAATATCCCATTTTTGTTTTATTTTCCTCTAAATTTTAGGTTATTATTTAAAAAAAAAAAAAGTATTAAATGTTGCAATTTATTGCTATGTTCAATTAA
>NC_079194.1:33289871-33297371 GCF_029499605.1 Hyla sarda
ATTTCGCCAACAAATCTATGTGCTATTAAAAACTATAAAATAATATCATACAATAATTTAACATACTATACCATAAAATAACATAATATAAAATAATATACAAAAACATAACATTATAAAATAAAATAATCTAGCATAACATAATACACTAAATAACATAACATCATTTAATAGAAAATAACACTATAAGATAATATGACATAACAAAATGTAAAATAACATAATAGAAAATAACAGTATAAGTCATAATATGACATAACATAACACAATTTAAAATAACATAATAGAAAATAACAGTATAAGTCATAATATGACATAACATAACACAATTTAAAATAACATAATAGAAAATAGTTTACTCTAATAAAAACTAAGATAACATAACTTAATGTAATATAATATAAAATAACATGATATAACATTACATAAAGTAATATAACTCTCGTAATCATCCACTTTACATAGACAACAAAGAAGTCAACACTTTCTTATATTTAGTAACTCGCTATTCTTTAGCTATTACAAGGCTGCATTGGATGTAGAATTTCCATATGTTAAGTGTACATATCATAGATGACCCTTTCCTGTAGTTTTTTTTTTCTATAATGATAGATAAAAACTGGAGTAAGTATAAAAATGGAAACACATTAAAATGCCAAATAAAAGCAGCCACATCTTCACATTTGCTGTCCTAGGCGGAGGCCTATATGGTCCGTCCTCCGGCGGGTATTATTCAGCAGTAAAGCAGCCACATATGCTCCTTATTTGCAGCGTTTGTACAATTAGTTCTTTATGTGACACACATGAATGTCACAATACTTGTCCCCCAGCATGCATTGTCTGTATAGTAACCATTCCAATTCTCGTTGTGACCGTAGAGAATGCCGCCACTCAGCCCGGAGAAGCCAGCTCTGTGTGCAGGATGTGGAGGGAAGATCTCTGACAGATACTACCTATTGGCTGTGGACAAGCAATGGCATCTCCGCTGCCTGAAATGCTGTGAATGTAAACTGGCCTTGGAATCAGAACTGACTTGTTTCGCAAAAGATGGAAGCATCTATTGTAAAGAGGATTATTACAGGTACAGCACTGTGTAGACAGTCCCAATACCATTACATAACCAGGCGATGGAGTCATGCTTCGCTCGGCAGTATTTGGGTCAGTATTTCGCATCAGTATTCACCAGGAGTGAGGATGTGCAAATCTTTCCATTATAGTTTTTTTCTCAGTGTAGGTTTCACTTCAATTTTAACTTCCAAATACTGATGCAAAATGCTCAGCAATATATGCAAAAGTGGATTTACAACGTTTGCAATCAGGAATGTGATTCTAAACTGCTTTACTGATATATGTACTTGCCCAAAGAACCCCAGTTACCACCATGTTCATGTCCAGCTTTAGGCTAAGTTCACACAGCTGTTGTGCTCCAACCCGTTCAGGGTCTGTTCGATTCTTTTTTTAAATTTTGTGCCGCATAGAATCTAAACAGGTCGGAGCACAACTGACAGCGTCGAGTCCTGATGGATCCCATTGACTTGTATAGGGTCTACAACAAATAGTAGAAAACTGAAGATTGCACTCACCCATCGGAGGTAAAAACGATATCTTTAATGGATGCTTGTTAAAACATGCTGAGGTGGGGGTAGAGAGATGCGGTCAGCTAACGCTGACCGCATCTCTCTACCCCACCTCAGCATGTTTTAACAAGCATCCATTAAAGATATCGTTTTTACCTCCGATGGGTGAGTGCAATCTTCTGTTTTCTACTATTTGTTGTATACAATATTTCTGGACCCCCAGGAGTCTTCCCACTCTCTGCGCCTTCCCACTCCACACATCAGCTAATTAACCCCCATCTACCTGCATTGGTGCCTGCCCAGCTTTTCTCAGCCACAGTGACTTGTATAGGGTCTATCGGTTGTTCGGTATTTTATAGCTACATGTACAATTTTTTTTCTCTACTCAACACCCGTCCTTCCGACGGACTGAGTGACGAAGCTCCCTTTCCCGGACCACAATGGCCGTGTGAATGAGACCTTAGTTGCATTGTAATCTTTGGTCTAATAAGCTATTTGTGAATCGGCCCATAAGGTTCCAAGTAGCAGCGGCCAAATGCACTCAAATGGTCTTCAAATAGACTATCAATGAGGGCATGATTTTACAGGTACACAGCAAAAACAGTATTTTATCCACATGGTTATGCGGATAAAGCTGTGGTTTACCTGCAATATTGTGTGGCCATTAACAATCTTTGAACCCTCTATTGCATGTGGGTGTATTATCTGCCACATGCGGACTGTCGCTACATAGGACCATAGACCTCCCTGGTAAGTGATTCCCAAAAGAGTTGCCTTCTGGTGGAATTTGTTGTGCTTCTTATTAAGCTAAGGCCTAGGCCCACCAGATCCCCTAGATGACTAATTTGACCTGGTTCTAAAGGAGCCCATAGTACCTACCCACATCTACAAGATCAAGACTGACCCTTGGGTCCATCCATTCTAGGTTAATGGAATAATTGGTCGACATATTGCCATGTACTCTGGCAATTGCCCCATACTAGAAGGTTAACAACCCCCAACCACATAGCGACAATAAACCAATATATGGCGTCATTATCCGTACTTATAATTATTGCTACCTATGCTGCCGCTAACCCACATAAACGCGTTATTACCCTGTAAAAGAAATGACGTTTTTGCACCTCAATGGGCCAACCTGACGCACTGGGCCTCATAGCAGCTGCGATGACTAACCTATGACCATGGTTAGTAAGCGTGGAACACACCAGTGTTCTCCAACTTGTTGCTCTCCAGCTGTTTCAAAACTACAACTCCCAGGCCTCCACTGACAGTGTTATTTACTGTCATGCCCTGACAGCCTCCAGCATATATTGTAAGTGATGGAAATAGGTGAAACCTGCCGGGATTGAGGCATAGGGGGAGATTTATCAAGACCCGTACTGGGGAAGAGTGTAGACCAGTTGTCCATAGCAACCAATCAGATTGCTCCTTTTTCAAAGGCCTTTTTAGAAATGAAAGAAGCAATCTGATTGGTTGCTATGGGCAACTGGTCGACTTCTCCTCAGCACAGGTTTTGATAAATCTCCCCCACAGTACTACGTAGCTTTCACAACTACAAAAGTTTTTAGAATACAAATAGTTAATCCAATAAATAAATAATAAGTCTAAAAAAAAAATTCCAGTAACCATCACAGGATATTGGGGGAGGTTCATCAAAACTTGAGCAAAGGAAAAGTCGACCAGTTACCCATGGCAACCAATCAGATCGCTTCTTTCATTTTTGAAAAGGCCTCTGAAAAATGAAAGGTGCGATCTGATTGGTTGCTATGGGCAACTGGTCTTGATAAATCTCCCCCTATATAGAGTGGTTGACCAAAGCCTGGAAAACAGCAGCCAATTTCCGGGCATGCTGGGAGTTGTAGTTTTGCAGCAGCTGGAGGCACACTAGTTGGGAAACACTGGACTATAAAGAGACATCAGTACAGTGAGAATAAACTGATCCCTAAGGAAAGTGACTACTTATATAGCTATAAAGATATAAAATGAGGCGAGGTTAGTAATGCTTATTTTTTTAGGCCACTTTTAAAGTGTTACTGTAATGTTAAAAAATAAATAAAAATAAATGACTAAATGACATTTCATAGTGACATATAAAAAGTTTTGATCGGTTGGGGTCTGGGTGCTGGGATCCACACTAATCGCAAAAATTAGCAGGGAGAGTTGCTCAGCTTAGATCACAGGCAGAAATGTCAATGTATAGATAAGACAGGATCGGGCCATTCAGGATAGGTGATGGTTACGGATCCCCTCTTCCCCTTCCCTGTACAATGACAATTAAAGGTCAAAGAGCAGTGTTTCAATACCAGGGTGCCTACAGCGGATGCAAAACTACAACTCCCAGCATGCCTGGACAGCCGAAGGCTGTCCAGGCATGCTGTGAGTTGTAGTTTTGCAACAGCTGGAGGCACTCTGACTGGGAAACACAGTCATAGAGGATGCCTATAAAAGTCTCCCATACAAGTGAGGGGTCAGCTCCAGTCTATTGGGTTTGCTGTAAAGCATATCTCAAGTGCTGTTAACAGTAGCTTAGGGAAGATGGCTGCCCCCATTATAATTTACAAAAATGATTTTTTGTTTATTTTTTTATTTATTATTATATATGTATTTTTTTTTAAAACATTACCTCAATACGTTATAGGTTGAAGCAACGCATGTAAAAAAGGTGACTAATTCAATGAATGGTATGTGTCAAGCATTGTATGGCAGTATGCATGCATCTCCAAAGCTATAACCCCTATATTATGCATATTATGGGATATATATTCGGTGGTCATATTTCAGCATAGTAACGTTGGATTGGTTTCATTTCAAGTGCCCTCAGTGAATGAATGTTTTGCTTGTCTCCAGAAGGTTTTCGGTGCAGAGGTGTGCTCGGTGCCACCTGGGCATTTCAGCTTCAGAGATGGTTATGAGAGCGAGGGAGTCCGTCTATCATCTAAGCTGCTTCACGTGCACCACGTGCAACAAGACCCTGAGTACAGGAGACCATTTTGGCATGAAGGAAAATCTAGTCTATTGCCGGGTTCACTTTGAGCTCTTGGTCCAAGGAGATTTCCATCCTCAGCTCAACTACACTGAGCTCTCGGCCAAAGGCGGAGGACTGTCCACGCTGCCATACTTCACCAACGGAACAGGGGCAGTGCAAAAGGGGAGGCCCAGAAAGAGGAAGAGTCCGGCCCTGGGAGTGGACATCATCAACTACACCTCAGGTGAGACTCTTGAAGTTGGCTTTACAGGTAACGTGATATTATAAGACTTTATTAGGTATTGAGATGTATGTTAAAAACCAAAGCGCCCTCCTCAAAGCAGAACATGCCATCAGTTATAAAGGAGGTTATTGGTTTTTCTATGGAAAAGCCTCTGGGCTTTGTAGAAAAATAAAACCTAAATTCTGAGATAAAAAGTCAGAAATCTGAGATAAAAAGTCAGCAAAACATCTCTTTTCCAGAAGGAAGAGACCAATCACTCTAGTGCAGCCTATCAAAGGCCATCTACGGCTATACTATAGAGAAAGGCCACGTGACCACAATGGTGTCCTTGGAGAGTTGGTTCCATTACGTTAACCACTTGCTACTTTGCAGGACTCCTCTCCCCTGGGTAACTGCATTGTCAATAAATAAATGGAATTGGGTGTTGACCTAAGAGTCATGGAAAGTAAAGGGAATTAGATCTCAGACCTTTATGTCCTGGGGTCAAAATCAGACACTATTATTGAGGCCCATTTTGACGTTTGTTACGGAGGCCTCACATTCTAGCTACCCAAAACGTGAAACCTAACTAGGGATATTAGCCGAGCCAGTAGCTCATCTGTAGATAGGATCTTCTCAAAAAGGACCATCAGCCCCCAGTGTTGCCTTAAAGGGGTATTCCGGGAAAAAACATCTTATCCCCTATCCAAAGGATAGGGGATAAGATGTCTGATTGTGGGGCCCACTGCTGAGACCTCCCGCAATCTCCCTGCAGCACCCGCATTCTATGCGGGGCTGCGTCTCTAGTTTAAGACACCTACGGGTTTCCGGGACTGGAGATGTGACATAATGCCACACCCCCTCCATTTATGTCTATGGGAGGGGGCGTGATGGCCATCACTCCCCTCCCATAGACATGAATGGAGGGGGCGTGATGTGACATCCTGTCCCCAGTCCCGAAAACCCTAGAGACGCAGCCCTGAATAGAATGCGGGTGCTGCAGGGAGATCGCGGGGGCTCCCAGCAGCGGGCCCCCCGTGATCAGACATCTTATCCCCTATTCTTTGGATTGGGGAAAAGATGTTTTTGCCCGGAATACCCCTTTAACAACATCTCATCTAGTCAACCAACACCCTGCTCTGTACTGACAAGGGGCAAATACCCCAGAACAGGTGTCTACAGATGCCTTTCTGGCTTATATAATATCTTTAGTCATGTTGAGGGGCTTTTTAAATGGCTGAACATTGACTTACAGGGTAGCTTCCTGTAGATGGCACTAGAGAGACAGTTTTCCCCCTACTGGATGGATCTAATTTGCATATGTTTTTTTCCCCATAGAGCATTGCCTTTTAGACTCCACCCACAGCTGTATCTCCTCAAGGAGGAACAGTAGCTTCAGAGCTGAGATAAAAAAAACATAGTGGGAGATTTATCAAAACCAGTGCAAAGGAAAAGTTGCCCAGTTGCCCATAGCAACCAATCAGATCGCTTCTTTCATTTTTAACAAGGCCTCTGCAAAATGAAAGAAGCGATCTGATTGGTTGCTATGGGTAACTGGTCAACTTTTCCTCTGAAAAGCGTTACCAAATAATGCTATAAATAGAAGAACGATCACTGGCACTCACCTATTAAAATCAGTTCTTTATTGTGTGCATTAAAACGGCTGTCCACCAGCAAGATCAAAAGAAAGCATCACCGAAGCGAAGTGCAGGGCTGGCTTTAGAACCGTTTTGTGGTCTCCAGCTTCCTCTGGACTCCTAAAATCGCATCTTTAGTCTTTGGTCTTTTTGTGTTTTACATTTTTTGGTCATTCTATGGTTAATTCTTTATTATTCTTTTTCTAAAATTATCTCTTAAACATTCTGATTTACTAAAGGCCCTCATGCAGAGAAAAGCAGGCCAAATATGCCGATTTAGGTGAAAATGGTTGACTGTATATTTGTATAGGCGTGCCTCGACTCTCCCCCAAAAGAT
Organism: Hyla sarda; assembly: GCF_029499605.1. NCBI lineage: Eukaryota > Metazoa > Chordata > Amphibia > Anura > Hylidae > Hyla > Hyla sarda. Next base: position 33,296,614 of record NC_079194.1, read on the forward strand.
GGTATTGGGAAAAGAAGGATCGGACATATTGAACTACAGTGCCTGTTCATGTTGTTCCCCCTGGAGATAATATGCTGCAAGAGATGTGTGACAACAGCTTCCTCACCTCTTCCCACCCATGTAGACTAGGCGGCGCTCAGGATACATTTCTATGGAAGGTTGGGAAGAATTGGTGTCAGCAGAGGAGCAATTACATATATATATATATATATATATATATATATATATATATATATATACACAAAAAATGCAGCAGCACTCCGATGTAGATTAAAAAGTGGTGTTAGGCTTTATTCATCAAGTGAAAAACACGATGTTTCGACCGTCTCACACGGTCTTTGTCAAGGCTTTTTCATCTACATCGGAGTGCTGCTGCATTTTTTGTACATTTGGGGGCCCTGCCTGGGTCGGACCAGCTTGCAACCGGTTATTTATCACAGGAGGGTGGTTCTCCTACAAGAATATATATATATATATATATATATAAAAGGAGGAAATCAGGAAAGATAACTGTTAGCTGAAGGAGTGATACATTGTTATCTACATGGACCTGGGGCATGAGCTCAACCAAACAATTCCCCGGATGTTGTCATCTACTTGAGAACACTCGTCCCACTTAGGCAGCACTCAAGATCTACAAGCTTCTCTATCTACAGGTCCACCCTCCTTATGCTCACATTAATACGTTTTTATGGGCCTTTTATGTACCTTGTACAGGTCCTATACCTCAGAGCTGCATTCACAACTCTGCATATTGT